>NC_092343.1:22515000-22542500 GCF_046630445.1 Rutidosis leptorrhynchoides | reverse complement strand
TCAAGAGAATTTTCGTTGGGACCCCTAAACAAGGTAAAACTGTTTTCAAGACTTTCTTCCTTTATTACAGGGTCTATCATTTCCTTCAGTATTCCCTTACGGAAGCATCTTCTGGCCACAGATGCCATCCCTTCTTCCTCACTACTATAGTAATAATTTTCATCAAAGAATAACTTCCCAAATGCAATATCAAACAAAAGTGCTCCGAACTTATAAACATCTCTCTCTTTTTTAAGAAGACAGTAATTTCGATTTAGGGGAAGGAATGCAGAGTAGCTAAAATCAAAAATCTTGGC
Organism: Rutidosis leptorrhynchoides; assembly: GCF_046630445.1. Lineage (NCBI taxonomy): Eukaryota > Viridiplantae > Streptophyta > Magnoliopsida > Asterales > Asteraceae > Rutidosis > Rutidosis leptorrhynchoides. Next base: position 22,542,204 of record NC_092343.1, on the reverse strand, counting down.
CCCAAAATTCTCATATACAATAATTGTAGTGCTCTTAATATCACAATGTGATATCATCTTTCCGTCTTCCTTCTCGTAATGTAGGTACTTCAATCCATACGCAACATCAATGCATATTCTCAAACGTTTTGACCATGTAAGCATAGTATAATTCTCTTTGAATTGCAAATATTGACGAAGTGTTTCATGAATTGGAATATCAAAAACGAGGATCATCTCGAGATCTTCATCACAAAATCCAACAAGAGTGACTATGTTAGGATGCTTACAAGTTGTAAGCTTTTTAATTTCATTAAAAAGTAACTCTTTTCCAAGTTTGTATTCTCCATGGAGGCGTTTAATGAGTACATTGGAGCGTTTCTTGGGTAGTTCACTTCTATTCTTCTCTTTTACGGAGCCAAACTTTTCTTGATCAAAATGCTCAAGTTCTGCTCTGTAATAGTAACAATTTATGCCATCCCTAACGCGGTATTTCGTAGAAAAGTTATCGGTGGCCAACAATATGTCATTGAGTTGAATACAAAGGTGGTCAAAGAGATTTGCCTGCAACATTGTGATAAATGGAAATTACTCTTTGAACTTATACTTTGCTAGAAGGATATAAACAAAACTGAAAAGAACCCTATACTATTTTATTTTGGTGATTCCTCTCGAGCTATATACCGAGAGTGCCCGGATATAGAAGTCAATTAACTGAAATAATATATAGTATTAAAGGCATTGTAGGGATCCAAGATAGCCCAGTGCTTGGGGCCCCGAGTTCCTTGCAAGAGATCTCAGGTTCGAATCCTTTCTAGGACGAATATTTTGTGGTGGTCAAGGACTGGTTGGAAACAGCCAGAGATTAATCCTGCATACATCAGAGTATGGGGTCGGATTACTTGCCTCCCAGGTAGCCCGAAAATGGAAAACCTTCTTCTACCTTTGTAGGGATCCAAATTGAAATTTAAATGAACATTATGTTTAATTTATTAAAATGAGAATAAATGATCGTGTTTTATTCTAATTAAAAAAATTTAATTATCGCTTGAGAAAACTAGATGATTTAGCGCAAAATGGTTCATAACGTGAACGTTTCAAAGGTTCTGAATGAAGTTGGTGTTGAATGACAATAACCTCTTTGATTATCATTTTGAACGAGCAATGTGAATGACATGCAATTATTTTATTAAACTTTTATATGAATAAAAAATATAATATAATTGTTTAATAAGTGTTCTGGTGTTGAATATAATATAATTGAATGATTCAACCTAACTTTTGTACTTGATCAAGTAGCGTATACATATTCGGATTACAAACTTGTTCAGGTTATTAATTTTGGCATACTAAATAGAAAAGGAAAGAAAAAAAACAAAAGTAGAAGAAGAGTGTTACCGAATTATCATGTGTCAATTCAGATCCATCCACACCTTGGTCGGAATGTTCTTGGCATTGTGTTTGCTCCTCCATTAAGCAATAACATGAATAAATAAATATTAGTGAGAAAAACTCGTATCAAATGGTGTGTGTGTGTTTTTTTTCTTCATTTTGCTACAGTATTTGAAACTTCTGATGTCTTTCTTTAACGACAATTTTCAAGATGTTTTATAAGCAATATATACGTTAACCTGTAGATTAGATTGTACGTTTTCTATATGGTTCCATCATAACTCTGATAAATTCAATATAGAGTACATCTATCTATGCATGTAATATAATACTTTTTGCATAGGTTTGGTGGATCTGTGACTATCAAATATAAAGGTGGAAAACTCATTTGAGTCACTTATAAATGTGCTTTATTATTGGATTTTAATTTTAATCATACAACACACAACAACAATAACAAAACCCAATCTCACATGTGTGGAGTATGTGGGAGGTGGGACGTAGACAATCCTTCCTCTATCCTAGAATAAAGAGAAGTCGTTTCTCCACCCCGAGTGAAACACTCCAAGAGTAGAGAAATTCCTTCCTCTCTACGGATAGAGGACCTCCGGCAAAAAAGTTGGAGAGAAAAAAAAGAAGGAAAAGAAGGAAAAAAAAAAAATAATAATAATTTTAATAGGAGTATTCCAGATCAATAATTAAACTAACTTATAACTAATACGAGTCATGGTTGATTTTCTATACGCATACTTAGTTATAAGTTTACAAGTTTTTATATACTACTATGATACACTGATACATATACTGAGTTTGTGATTTATGTATTAATTTCAATATAATATTATCAAGATTCTACCAATTCCTAATACGATAATGAATTACAGTAGTATATTACCCATCCATAAAATGAAGACAAAAAGGAATAATTCTTATAGTATATTGACTTACTTGAAACGATAATGCTTTCTCAAGCTCTTTGACAACAACTTCCATTGTTGGACGTTTGTTTTGATATTCATCCACACACCGATATGCAATATGTGCAAATGTGACTATAGAATCTATTTGGGGATCCTGAGCTATACCTAAATCACTTGCTTCCTTAGTTATTGAAGGATCTATTATTCCCATTAGTGTTCTCTTAAGGAAGCAGCTGCGTGCTACATCTACAATCCCACCTTCACTCTCCTTTGTGTACATTTCATCGCCGGCCAACCTTCCACTAAAAATTTCAAACAAAATTACTCCCAAACTATATACATCTGATTCTCTTGCTAACTTACCAGTTTTCTGATATTCTGGATCAATGTAAAATTCACAGCCACAAAATGAATTCATTTGAAGAGAATCTTGGTCAAAAGGAAGGAACACCGACAGCCCAAAGTCAACAATCTTTGCCCCCAAATTCTCATCTAACGCAATTGAGGATGTAGAGAGATCACGGATTATCACCGACTTTTGGTCTTCCATCTCACGGTGTAGGTACTTTAATCCATATGCAACATCAAGGCATATTTTCAAACGTTTTTCCCAACTAAGAAGAGACATGTGTTGGGAAATTACGGCATCACTAATTCCCACCACCCAGCCCAACAATAATAGTAAAGAAATAAGAACAATACACAACACAAGATTTAACGTGGAAACTCCAAAACAGGAGAAAAACCACCGGCCCCCAAAGAGAGAAATACACTATATCACAAATTGTTACAATGATATAGACGACTCTCTTAAGCCAACTACACTCTTCAAAATATTTAACTAATACAACTCTCAAACAAGGGTAAGAAAGAAAGAAATAATCAAATACTTAAAGTGTATTGATTGGTGCAATTTAGAATGAAGACTTAGCCCCTCTTATATAACCAAGTCACTCACCCCTCACATCTTCCTCCCACCAATGTGGGATAAACATATCTTCTACTAGCCAAAATAAACCAACAAATCTCCACCTTTTGGATAGAAGAAGATAACCATGCTTCCACATTGCAAGGATAACCGATGTAGACGCTTTCTCGACGACAACTTCAAGATTCTCATCTTCATGCCGTTGACATTATCTCCCAAGAGACAAAACTTGCATCTTCATCGAACATTGTCTAAACCGACAATCATTGTCATCACAGACAATCATAACTCTTAACAAGAATTATCATACTCCACCATTAAGAGTATAGCACTTAGAATATCACATTCCAAGCATTTCACCTCGGCACATGTTGTTGAACAACCAGCTGAAACTTTATGGTGCAACTTCCTTGTTTGGCTTTCCCGAAAGTCCCATCAGCTACAACATCAGTTTCCACCACACAGCCTGCATCAATGCCAAACCAATGCCCATGTGTAATTGTGGAACCGCTAACGAACATCCCTTTCCACGGTGGCGCGGACACACCGTGAGGATGACGTGACTTCAGAGGAATTCGTCACTCTCCGTAACAACGGAGACAATGTTAGCGTCTTTGGAGCCATTTGCCGGATTAGCTCAACCGGGACAATTAACCCTTACATGTCCAGTCTTCCCGCACTTCCAGCATGTCAGATTCTTTCTAGAGTTTCTCTTCTGCCTATCCGAACACAACACTATCGTATCTCCTGATGACGAGACCCCGTTACCTTCCAGTCTTTTCTCCTCGGATAGGAGCTTGCTAGTAACGTCTTCAAACTTCAGAGTTTTCTTCCCATACATCAAAATAGGTTTCATGTGTTCATAAGACGATGATAAAGATAATATCAACCTCAAAGCTTTATCTTCATCATCCGTTTTAACTCCAATAGCCTCCAGTTCTGAAACAATACCGTTAAGAATACTTAGATGATCTGAAATCTTTGAACCCCCATCCATACGCAGAGTATGAAATTGTTCTTTAAGACACAACCGATTTGAGATGCCCTTGCCCTGGTACAACTGCTCTAGTTTAACCCAAAGCTCCTTTGCCGTTGATAACCCGTGCACATTTGCAAGCACGTTCTTTGCAAGACACAAACGAATCGCACTTGCTGCCCTCAAATCCATATCATCCCATTCTTCTTCATCGAACTTACTGCTAGAATCACTGCCAGGAACAAGGGTGGGTTTACCCTTCAAAGCCTTGTGTAAACCGGACTGAATCAACACATCCTTGACTTGAACCTGCCATAAGCCAAAATTGATCATCCCATTAAATTTCTCTACATCAAACCTCATTGGACTGAACTTCGACATCGTATCCGTATCCTATAGACAACAACTTTCTCTGATTTTGCTCACGTTTCGAATAGCCAAAAGATGTAGCAGGTAGCCAGGACCCTTTAAATCGGAAATCCACAACTAGGCCACTAACAAATTCAACTATTACTACGAATCAGAAAAAATATTGTCTAACCAGATACCCTATACGATCAATAGAACTCGTTTCTGATGTGGACGATCCACTCATGTGGCAACCACAGAGCATACTCCGACTCCTATAACCGAGACCCCCGTCAAACCTGACGCTCTGATACCAGTTGTTGGGAAATTACGGCCTCAATAATTCCCACCACCCAGCCCAACAATAATAGTAAAGAAATAAGAATAATACACAACACAAGATTTAACGTGGAAACTCCAAAACAGGAGAAAAACCACCGGCCCCCAAAGAGAGAAATACACTATATCACAAATTGTTACAATGATATAGACGACTCTCTTAAGCCAACTACACTCTTCAAAATATTTAACTAATACAACTCTCAAACAAGGGTAAGAAAGAAAGAAATAATCAAATACTTAAAGTGTATTGATTGGTGCAATTTGGAATGAAGACTTAGCCCCTCTTATATAACCAAGTAACTCACCCCTAACATCTTCCTCCCACCAATGTGGGATAAACATATCTTCTACTAGCCAAAATAAACCAACAACATGTCCTTGTCGTTGTCGTTTAGCAAATACTCAAAAAGGTATCCATTAGAAGCATCCTCAACGACAAGGATCTTCTCGGGATCTTCACAACAAAATCCAAGCAGAGTGACTATGTTGGGATGCTTACAAGTTGCAAGAATATCCATGTCAATACCGAATAATACTTCTCCTCTTATGTCTTCTCTAGGGCGTAGGCGTTTAATAGTGACAGGGATCCATCTGTTCCATTCACTTTCATTCCTCTCTTCTACATAGTCAGAATCCTTTTTATTCGGGAATGCAACTTCTGCTCTATACACGTCATAGAACACGCCACTTAGATAGGGGTTTGTCCGAGAAAAGAAAGGAGGAAAATCTGCGAGACTAAGCCTTCTCTGACTGAGTTCAGATGTCAACAATTCTAAGCTGGGTCTCTGCAACAAGGAGGGAAAAATAAAAGGCTGTTACTTAAATTGAAATGAAATTGTAGTTTAGACTGTTTTTACTCATTTTACGATTACCTAAGGGCCCTTGATCTTCAAGTCTTGGTGGGACATTATTATGTATATATTGGTGTAAAAATCGTGTAGAGTGTGTGTTGATAATAATACCACCACCACCGCCGCCGCCACAACCACCACCACCGCCACCACCACCAGCAGTAGGAGTAGTAGTAATAGAAGGCGGTTACTTGAAAAGAAATAGCAGTTTATACTCTTTTCACAGTTACGAGCAATAAAAATAACCAAACCCACCCCATGACCTGTTTAGCCCATTTGACAACCACTTCTGAACACATCTAAGTCAACCGCATATCTTGACAATTCGTTAACATGATAAACTAAAATATTGAGAAAAATCAATTAAGAGGCAAAATGTGATAGCAAAAGAAATGGAGAAATAGGAGGCTCTTACATAAAACCCTTTTATATCCTGCAGCTGATGCTCCAACGCTTCCTCAAGTTGATTGACAATAAGCTTCATATCTGGACGTCGCTCTTGAATTTCATCCACACACCGATATGCAATATCTACAAATGTATTTATAGAATATTTGTTTGCTTCCTTAATTATAGGATCTATTATTTCCATGAGTGTTCCCTTAAGGTAGCGTCTTCGTGCCACATCTACCAGCCCACTTTTACTCTCCATCTTGTACATTTGATCGGAGGCAAACCTTCCACATAAAATTTCAAACAAAACTACTCCCAAATTATATACATCTGATTCTCTTGTTAACTTACCCGTCCTATAATATTCTGGATCACTGTAAGATGGATGGCCCTTAGTCGAATTCAAATTAAGAAACTTTTGGTTTGGAGAAAGGAACATCGAGAGCCCAAATTCAACAAACTTTGCCCCCAAATTCTCATCTAAAGCAATTGAGCCAGTCCAAAAACTACGAATTATCACCGACTTTTGGTCTTCCATCTCACGGTGTAGGTACTTTAATCCACATGCAACATCAAGGCATATTTTCAAACGTTTTTCCCAAGTAAGAATTGACATGTCTTTGTGTTTGATGTTTACAAAATACTCCATAAGGTATCCATTAGAAGCACCCTCAACGACAAGGATCTTCTCGGGATCTTCATCACAAAATCCAAGTAGACTGCCTATGTTGCGATGCTTACAAGTTGTAAGCATTTCAATCTCTGTACCGAATACTTCTCTTGCTTTGTCGTTTCTAAGGTGTAGGCGTTTAATAAAGATATTGTAGCGTATCTTGTGACCTTCAGTTTTATTCTTCTCTTCTATAGAAGCAGAATTCTTTGTGTCCCAGTCTTCATATTCTACTTTATATACGTCATAGAACATAGTTTTTATATAGAAGTATGTCTGAGAAAAGTTGTATGTTGCAAAACTTATATCCGCGAGGCTAATCTTCATGTGACTAAGTTGAGATGTCAAGCGTTCCAAGTTGGGTCTCTGCAACAAGGAGGGGAGAAAAATAAAAGGCTGTTACTTGAAAAGAAACTGTAGTTTAAACTCTTTTTACTATTTTTACAGTTATGAGTAATAAAGTTAACCTAACCTAACCCACCCCATGAACTGTTTAACCCATTTGACCACCACTTTTGAACACTTCTAAGTCAACCGCATATCTTGACAATACGTTAAACATGATAAACTAAAATAATGGCACAAAGAATCAATTAACAGGCAAATGTGATAGCAAAAGAAACAGAAAAAAAGGTGGCTCTTACATAAAGACTTTGATACTGTAGTTGTTGCTCCAACGCTTTCTCAAGTTCATTGACAATAGAGTTCATATCTGGGCATGGTGCTCGCTCATCGTTTGTGCAATCATATGCTGCTCTCATGAAAGTAAAGAGTGATCTCTTGCACATTTCATTATTAAGGAAAGGTTGGGTCATATTAAGAACATCGTTTTCATAATTAAATCTGGCCAGTGGAGCTAGAAACCTATCAAATTCATCCCGAATAAATGCTTTCCTCATGTATAATATTTCCCATAAAACCACACCAAATGAGTAGATATCCGACTTGTAGTCACACCTTCATTCTTTTCTATTGTTGGGTCCACATACCCTTTTGTACCAATAGCTTTCGTGATGAGAACCTGATCCATCTCATGCACTGAACGGTGGATGGAATAATCAAAGCCAGATAACTTTGGCTCAAACTTGTTATTTAATAAGATTGTAGAGCTATTAATGTTACGATGTATCACAGAGTAACTACGTCCATCCTCATAATGGATGTAACTTAATGCACGCGCAACACCAATACATATCTTTAGTTTTTGAACCCATGTCAAGGTTGGCTTGCTTAGGTGTATGTGAAGACTTCCCTTGACCTCATACTTGTTTATAATCACCTTTTCACCCTTTTCATCACAAAATCCGAGAATAGAGACTGTATTTTCAATTTTCATGCTTGAGACTAGAAAGCACAGAAATTTCTGTCAAGAACTCGATTCCTCGCTTATGATTACTGTCTAATCTCCGTGCAGCAATTTTCACCAACTTTCCTGACCGCAAGAGCTTTCCTTTATACACCTTCCCCAACTCACCCTGGCCGATGACATTTTGCTCATCAAAATTGTTGGTGGCTTTTAGGACTTCCTCAAGCGGGATTTGTAAGTGACTAAACTTTGAGATTGTAGATTCCATGTTTCTGTTGATCAAATGAAATAAACGACTCAAACAGTGGATTACAAATGAATTTGAAGGTGAGAAATATGAAAAACAAAAAAATATGAATATTATATCATTCAAGGTATACATACATACATACATACATACATATATATATATATATATATATATATATATATATATATATATATATATATATATATATATATATATATATATAGAGAGAGAGAGAGAGAGAGAGAGAATGGGAAATATGTGGCTGCTGTACATTCAAATTGTGTATAGAACCAATACATCATTGGTTAAAAAAGAACCATCACATGATAGCCCAGTGGTTGAATCCCTGAGTTCCTTGCAAGAAGTCTCAGGATCTCCTGTCTATGACGAATATTTAGTGGTGAACATGGATGGATTGGAAACAAGCAGGGAGTAGGAAAACCTTCTACCTTCCTTCTTACCTTTTTATGTAATTGGTTATAAACAAGTCAAAAGCTCTTTTTCTAATGTTTTAAAAATTTATAATTATAGGAATTATGATTATGATATATCGGTTCAATATCCAACTTAGTATATAACAGCCTAATATTCACTTTATATATATATATATATATATATATATATATATATATATATATATATATATATATATATATATATATATATATATATATATATATATATATATATGGGCACGATCCGTGGCTAAGCTTAAAATGAGTACAAACTGGATAAGCAAATATGGACCACAAAATATCATAAAATTTCATTTTAGCTTAAAATGCATAGAAGGGTAAAAAGGTCATTTTAATAATTATAATTAATAAAAATTAATTATACAAAATTTAACAAATTATCAACCACCTTCATCACCGCCACTCACCACCATCCACCACCACCACCCACCACCACCACCACCAACCACCACCCACCACCACCCACCACCAACCACCACCTACCACCCACCACCACCACCCACCTCCACCAACCACCACCCACCACCTACCACCATCACCCACCACCACCAACCCCCACTAACCACCACCACCAACCGCCACCGCCACCGCCACCACCACCACAACCAACCGCCAATCGCCACTACCACCCACCACCACCACCACCCACCACCACCCACCACCACCAACCACCCACCACCACCTACCACCATCAACCACCACCACCACTAACCACCACCACTAACCACCCACCATCCACCACCAACCACCACCGCCACCACCAACCACCACCACCTACCACCATCAACCACCACCACCACTAACCACCACCAACCACCACTACCCACAACCACCACCAACCACCACTACCCACAACCACTACCCACAACCACCACCATCAACAATCACACCCACCACCACCACCACCACCAACCACCAACCATCACCAACAACCCCCACCAACCACCACCACCAACCACCACCACCAACCACCACCCACCACCACCACCACCACCCACCTTCACAAATCACCACCACCACCACCAATCACTACCACCCCCCACCACCAACAACCACCACCACCACCCACCACCAATCACCACCACTACCCACCACCCACCAGCACCACCACCAACCACCACCACCACCCACCACCACTACCAACCACCACCACCACCCACCACCACCAACAACCACCACCACCAACCACCACCACCACGCACACCCACCACCTCCACCAACCACCACCACCAACCACCACCAACCACCACCAACCATCCCCACCAACCCCCACCACCACCAACCACCCCCACCACCCACCACCACCACCTACCACCATCAACCACCACCAACCACCACCAACCACCCCCACCACCCACCACCACCACTACCCACAACCACCACCACCACCACCAACCACCACCACCCACCACCACCACCACCACCACCACCCACCACTACCAACCACCACCACCCACCACCACCACCAACCATCACCAACAACCCCCACCACCCACCACTACCACCACCACCCACCACCACCACCAACCACTACCACCCCCCACCACCAACAACCACCACCACCAACCACCACCCACCACCCACCACCACCACCACCACCGCCGCCACCCACCACCAACCACCACCATCAACCACCACCACCACCCACCAACACCCACCACCACCACCACCACTACCACCACCAACACCCACCACCACCAACCATCACCACCAACCCCCACCATGAAAGGACCCGTTCATATACATTATAAACGATTCACAATAGTTGATTACATTGCGAGGTATTTGACCTCTATATGATACATTTTACAAACATTACATTCGTTTTTAAAAGACAAACTTTCTTTACATCGAAAATTGACAGGCATGCATACCATTTCATAATATCCACTATCCAACTATAAATTGATTTAATAATAATCTTTGATGAACTCAATGACTCGAATGCAATGTTCTTCGAAATATGCTATGAAAGACTCCAAGTAATATCTTTAAAATGAGCAAATGCACAGCGGAAGATTTCTTTAACACCTGAGAATAAACATGCTTTAAAGTGTCAACCAAAAGGTTGGTGAGTTCATTAGTTTATCATAATCATTTATTTCCATCATTTTAATAGACCACAAGAATTTCATTTCCAGTTCTCATAAATATACGTTCCATGCATAGAGACAAAAATAATCATTCATATGGTGAACACCTGGTAACCGACATTAACTAGATACATATAAGAATATCCCCTATCATTCCGGGATCCTCCTTCGGACATGATATAAATTTCGAAGTACTAAAGCATCCGGTACTTTGGATGGGGTTTGTTAGGCCCAATAGATCTATCTTTAGGATTCGCGTCAATTAGGGTGTCTGTTCCCTAATTCTTAGATTACCAGACTTTAATAAAAAGGGGCATATTCGATTTCGATAATTCAACCATAGAATGTAGTTTCAATTACTTGTGTCTATTTCGTCAAACATTTTTAAAAGCGCATGTATTCTCAGTCCCAAAAATATAAAGGGTAAAAAGGCAAATGAAACTCACAATACTGTATTTCGTAGTGAAAATACATATGACGTCATTGAACAAGTGCAAGGTTGGCCTCGGATTCACGAACCTATATTAAGTATATATATTTATATGATGGTCAATATCTGTCTAGCAATTTAGGTCAAATTGTAGTGTATCACAATCCTAATGCTCGAGACTAACATGCAAAAGTCAACTTGATCCAAAATAATTTCCAAAATCTATACATGATTATTATATAACTTAAATATAGTCTTTTTATATATTTAAATATTTAGTAAATTTTATTAAAGTAAATAATATAAATCATTTGTTAATAAATAAAAATTATATTAAAGTTTATATATTATAAAAATATGCTTTTATGTCTTAAGTAATAAAATTTATAAAATTCACTTAATATCATAAAAATATAGTGGTATGTATTATTAATGTAATTATATTACGTGTGGTCAAAATATCTTTGTATCACATATCTATTTGATAAAATAATATTGATAATAATAATAATAAGTAAAAGTAGTATTATTTTGTAATAATAATAAGTATTATTATAATAATAACAATGTTTATATTTACTAATTATTATAATAAAATTGATAATTCTAATCATGATAATATTAGTAATAACAATACTTTTTAATATTAACTATATTAATAATAAGATAATAACTCTATTTTATCATAATAATACTAAAATGATAATAGTAATGATATTTCATGATATTTTAGTAAAAATGATAGTTTTAATATAAATGATATTTTTAGAAATAATAATAATGATAAAAATAATGAAATCGATATTTTTTCTCTTAAATCAATATCTTACAATATTTTAATTTCATCATGATACCCATACTCATTATTTCCTGATCGATTTGTTCAATAGCTTTTAGTTCTCTTTTATATCGCATTCATAATAATGATAATAATAGTAATCATAATAATTAGGTGTTACTAATATTAGTTTTAATTATAATAATATTAGTGATAATAAATATTATGATGATAATACTAATAACTATTTTAATGATGATAATAATAATAATACTAATTATAACTTTAACGATAATAACGATAGTAATAATAATAAAATAATAATTTTTAATGATAATACTTTTTATTGATAATGATAATAATAATAATAATAATAGTAATAATAATAATTAGATAAAAACTAGAACGACGATAATAACGACGATAATAATAATCATTTTTTAATAAAATACAAACTTCAATTGACTATAACTTCTAATCCGTTCATCAAAACCGTTCGATATCTAAATGAAAAGTTATTAACTTTTTGCTAGCTTTCCAACGACATGCATATCTTATACCTTATCTCAACCGCATATGTAACTAATTCAGGATTTAACATAACCTATCTAATGACAATATCAAAAGTACAAGCATGCATAATCCTATATACTCGAGCACTAGTCAGGGATACACTATTAATATATAAAAGTTAATTTATGAGTACTCACGTATCAATATTGAGATTCAATATTGCAGGAAAGGTACGTAAACGCGACGGAGATGATAAACACTAGGTTGACCTTTGACTCATGATCATAACCCCCAAGCAATACCCATAACCTCCATAGCTATAACCCATAATTTCCTTAGCTCTATCCCGCTCGAAAAACCCGTTTTGAAATAACTCGCTCATGACATCGTCGTAATATTTTATGTATAATAATACTAATAATAATAATAATAATACTAATAATAATAATAAATATAATTATAGAGAGAGTGTGAGAGATAGGTAGTTAGAAAACAATTATGATCGATCATATATATATATATAGGTATATAAATAATATAATAATATAATATAATATTAAAATAAATAAAAAACATGTTAAATAGTGAGCCGCCACAAAAATATATCGACACAACATTACGCGTTTCGCGTAGATAGGTACGCGATCCGCGTATGGTGTCTTCATGAAAGTTGTATATTTTTGAGTTACGGACGTCTGGACACCGGAATCACCCTTTTTCGAGTCAGTATGATTTAGTTATGATTTTTCTCGTGAAAGTGTGCATGCTTAGTGATTTCCATCATTTTAACTTGCGATCTTGAGATGAAACGTTATAGTCTTTTGGTGCCCATTAGAAATCTTTATTTTATCTTTATTTTTATTTTCATATCATTGAAAATCCATAAAAACATTTTATAATCAAATTCTATTATATCGAAAGAATAAAAATGTTTTCGTACGTTTGAAACTAAATCAAATAATACTATAAGGTTTAGTTTTTCCAATACTACTTATATTCAATAGCATTTTATTAAAAGGTTTAAATAATAGAAATTGTTATATCATAAAACATTTTCATTTCATAAAGTAAAATCATATATAAGTCATAATGGATTTCTAGTTTTTACTTACAGTTTATTCGTAAATCGCAGGGTTAAGTCCAATGGACAATTAAACGTATGAAATCGTTTTAAATCAACATATCCATTTGCTTACCTTGTCGACATCCATTTACATTTCATGTTCTTACTATTAATTTTATGAAAGTTAAATAATTAACTTATCAAGAGTCACGAGAAAGTTATTGTAAAGCATGCATTGAAAATTAAACAGGAATCTCTACTAACTTTTGTCTAGTTACCGTTAATTGACAATTTTGTTCTTACTTGTAAATCACTTTACCAATCATTTCGAATACCGTTAAAAAGGAAAGGTTTTCTAAATCAAAGTGGACCTTTCAACAGAGACTCATAATCATACAATGTATCTGATAAATAAATCATTTGATATTATCTTTTAATTCCGTTGAAAAATATCTTGAAATAATTACGTTCATGTAAAGTATTATTCATCTAATACCTTGTTAACGTTCTCAATTCATATAATAGATTTCGTAACTTATTTTCATATTAATCAAACCGTTTAATGTTTCATTAATATTTCTCAATTTAATAATCACACATATGTATATATTCATACATATCTATTTACACATAATTGTTTGTGAATAGTCGAGAGCAGTCGAAAGGTAAATGAATACATGAACATAGTTCAAAGTTTTTGAGATTTCAACATTACAGCCTTTGCTTATCGTGTCGGAAATATTAAATCATATGAAGATAAAGTTTAAATTTGGTTGGAAATTTCCGGGTTGTCACACACCAACCATCACCTCCAACCACCACCACCACCCCCACCACCAACCACCACCCACCACCACAAACTTCCATCACCACCACCCACCACCACAAACCACCACCACCACTCACTACCACCACCACCACCACCACAACCACAACCAACAACCACCACCACCTACCACCACCACCACCCACCACCACCCACCACCACCAACCACCAACCACCACCCACCACCAACCACCACCACTACTACCAACCACCACCACCACCACCCACCACCACCAACCACCACCACCAACTACCACCACCACCCATCACCTCCAACCACCACCGGCAACCACCACCATCACCAACCAGCACCATCAATCAACACCACCAACCATCGCCACCCACCACCACGACCACCGCCCACCACCACCAACCACCACTACCCACCACCAACCATCAACCCACGACCACCAACCACCACCACTACCCACCAACCACCACAACCAACGACCACCACCAACGACCACCACCAACCACCACCAACCACCCCAACCACCACCAACCATCAGAAAAAGATTTATCATTTATCGAAAAACATTTATCATTCATCAAAAAACAATTATAATCAGACAATTATCATTCATCGAAAAAAATTTATCATTCATCAAACATTTATCATTCATCGAAAAACGTTTATCATTCATCGGAAAATAATTATGATTCATTGAAAAATAATTATCATTCATCGTAAAACATTTAACATTCATCGGAAAACAATTATCATTCATCAAATAGTTATCATTTCATCAGAAAATTATCATTCATCAAACATTTATCATTCATTAGAAAAAATTATCATTCATCTAAATTATTTTTCGTCAAATAGTTATCATTTTTAAATATCGGTTATTATTCATAAGAAAACAATAATCATTCATCACAAAATGATTATCTTGTATTAAAATATTTTATATCATCAAACATTTTAATATAATTACAAAAGTAGTGGAATTTCAAATAGATGATATAATATGATTAATTTTATAAAAAAGAAGAAGGCATTCCGAGAATCGAACTCGGGACCTCTCGCACCGAAAGCAAGAATCATACCACTAGACCAAATGCCCAATTATCAAACAATTATCATTTATCTAATTGTTATCATTCATATAAAAAATACTTATCTTTTATCAGAAAACGTTTATCATTCATCATAATGTTATCATTCATCAAACACTTCACATTCATCAAACAGTATAATTCATCAAGCATTTATCATTCATCAAAATACCGATAATTGATAAAAATACCAAATGAATGATAAAAGTAGCTGATAAACGATGAATGATAAAAGAATGTGATGAATGATAAAAAGTACCCGATGAATGATAAAAATATCCGATAAATGATAAAAATACCAGTGAATGATAAAGATAGCTAATGAATGATAAGCGAAGAATGACAAAATAATGTGATGAATGATAAAAAAAGAAGATGAATGATAAAAAGGAGGTGATGAATGATAAAAAAGAAGATGATGAATGATAAAAATTAGGTGATGCATGATAAAAAAGGGGTCAATGATAAAAAAAAAAATTTAATAAAAGATAAAAAAGGATATAATGAATGATAAAAGATTTGCTAAAAAATGAGGTGAATAATGATAAAAAAAAACTAGATGAAAGACTTGGGTTCGACTTGGGTTATGTTTGTCTCCAACGGTGAACCGAGTATAGTTGGATGTCTCACATATTCTTACTATTTGAGAAGCAACAAAAAATCTAACATGACATATAATGGAGTCAAAAAAGACACTCAAGCGAAATGGGGCAAAAGCATCTTAATCTTGAATTAGGTTTAAAATAGATAATCAAATGTGTTAAAAGTGGATCAATCCAAAACTGGACACTTTCACTATTCACTTGCACCATTCTATTTAATCAAAAGGATCATCTTTTTTAACAAAGTTGCAGCTAAACGATTACAAAAAGCTAAAAACGAACGCCCCAAATCGGAGAACACGTGAGAAATAGTGCATAAACATGTTAATGATAAAGTGAAAAACAGAAGCAATAAAGAGAAAACTTACCTAGTTAATGACTGTTTTAACTCCAATAATATCAAGCCCCTGTAAAAACCATTAAAGAGGTTAATAATCAGTGTTGAAAGTTAACATTCGGTTACATCCATCCCACCATTTTTAAAACAAATACTAACTAAAAGAAACAGCAACTTACCCAAGTGGCAACATTAGTTGCGATCAAAAAATTAACTTCCTGCCTTCTAAAAAGTTCCAGGGCCTGTACAGACAAAGTTTTTAATGTCAGAAAACAACAGCTAAAAAAAATTCATAGTCTCTTTCTTTGATTAGTAAATTAGAGTAGGAAATTATAATTCGAAGCTTACATCTAAACGTTGGGCCTGGGTGAGATTTCCATGAAAAAATAATACCCGATGAATGATAAAAATACCCGATGAATGATAAAAAAAATACTTACTTTGCCTGCACTCGAGCAGTTGGAACATCTTTCGGTTTTGGGTGGTGACAGAGGTTGATTTCCACCGTTAGCCGATGCAACCGGGTCAATAAGAACAATTGACCCTGTGTTAGCACATCGAGCACATGCTAGATACCCTGCGTCAGACAAGATCATCAACAAATATAACATCTATTTTTCACTTTTCAACTTTAAATTACCCTCAAATAGAAATTTAACGACCCGGTCGATTTAAAAACGCTTACCTGTTCCTAAACAATACTTGCATCTTTTATGTTCCTGGTGTTTTACATTGTTTATTTCAACCACCATCAAGGCTGAAATCGCACCAACTACTCCCCCAGAGAAGGATGCAACTATGGGATCATCCTCACTAAAATTTTGCATTAAAAAAGATACGTTATTAAGCAAAATCAGAACTATATAGTGCATTATTTACAAATTCAACATTGGTTATGTGACATATGACAATATTCTAGCACTCAGCATAAACGATGTGTTAGCAATTTTGAAACAAAAGAAGTTGATCGACATATTATCAGGACTGCAACTAGCAACATGTAGATATGTAATTAGTAATTACCTTGCAGGTAAAAGGTTAGTCATAAAAAATTGAATTAAAAGGATACAAATTGAAGATTCAACCTTTTTAAACAATTTATAAATGTGTAACAAAAATTGAAAATACTAGTCTTTATAAGTAGGTGCACAAAGCAATTCAAAAACTTGCATATTATAACAAGTATACAAATTCTGAGAAACTTACTGAAACATACCTCTTCCATATGCAAAAATATTTTGTTCAGGCGACTGCGTATATTATCCTGTATTTTCTGTACATCCATTTTATCAAAATCCTGCACTGTTTCAGGTCCTTCAATTATACAGAACCTGTACACAATCAATTCATATCATATATCACCATATACTTATATCAATTTCATCTATTGATTTATAAACTAATGAATTATCAATTCAGAAGCATAATAACGGTCAATTACCCTGCAGCGTTTTTATCAGCTAAATCAGCATCAATAGAAAACATAGAAGCATCTGAATCAGATGAAGATGGTGACATCGCTCACCATCTGATGGTTGATCAGGACGCGCTCCAACATTAATGGTTCCTAAATGAAATTAAAATTAGGGTTTCTTCGTGTTCGTTCTCCAGTCAACGTCAGGTATCGATTTTGCGGAATTCACCGTCACCATTTCAACGGAGACATCTAACAGTGATTGTTTGATGATTTGCAGGTTGCGACGGAGTATAGAGGTGGAATTGATGTAGTCGATGAAGGTGACGATATAGACGATGGTTACCAGATGTGTTGTGCTCAAGAAATTAATGGGATATTGTTCCAGGAATTTTTAGTAAATGACGATTATGCCCCTCCGCGTTTTTCAGTGACTTTTATTAAAATAATGAAATGTGAGGCCCATATTCACTTATCCAGTTTGTACCCCATTTAGTGCTTATCACTCGATTGGTCCACTATATATATATATATATATATATATATATATATATATATATATATATATATATATATATATATATATATATATATATATATATATATATATATATATCCAGATCTCTGTTATATGAATTTTTATTACTATTAAGTTGTAACTTCGAGTTTTTTATTATTCCAGGCAGGCTTTAAGACCCATGAAAATTTGATTCTACCATTTTCATGGCGTCTTCATTTTTGTTTTTGTTTTTATTTTGTTTTTGTTTTGTTTTTGCTTTTGTTCTTATTATTCTTTAATTATTTCTATTTATTTTTAATTTATGTATTTTGGTCGGAGGTTACACGGAAGCAATTTCTCTACCCTGGAGTAGAGAGGGATGACTTTCTCTTCTTGTGGGGACTCGTTGGTAGAGAAACGACTTCTCTTCTATTCTAGGATAGAGGAATGCCCATACCTCACATATGCGGGATTGGGTATTGTTGTTCCTGTTGTTTGAGTTTTTTACGTGGGATGTCATAGTAGTCATGGGCTATACGAAACTGTTACATTTATATTAACCGGTGGCTGGAGTAGTTATTAGAGCATTCAGCATCCTAACAAAGGTCTTCAAAAGCGTTTTTAAAGGTAGAAGGTTTTCCCTGTTCGGGTTACCCGGGAGGGCGAGTAATCCGACCCCATACTCTGATATACGCAGCTCAGCAGGATTAATCCCTGGCTGTTTCCAACCCTTCCCTGACCACCACTAAATATTCGTCCTAGACTCCTAGACGGGATTCGAACGTGAGACCTTTTGCAAAGAACTCAGGGCCCTAATCACTGAGCTATCTAGTGATGGTTAAAAGCGTTTTTAAAGCTTTACTTATTCTGTTAGTTTTTAAGCTTTTGAGAAAGAGGTCAAATTTGAACTTTAACTTTCATTTTTATATTGTCGAACTTGCTATTGATATATGATCCTAGAAAATTTTGAATTGAAGCTGGGAGCATGCTACATGTGGGCTTTGAATCATAAAATTAAATATTAGATAAATCCGTGAGAATACTTCAACTGCAACTTGACTATTAAAAAAAAAGTACATACATATACATATTACGTAGGTTTTTGAGTAGGTTTTTTTTTTTTTTTTTTTTTTTTTTCATTGTGTTAGTTACTTTTATTATACAACTACATATATAACTATAATCAGATATTCAATAACCACACTATTTATACCCCTCTACATGGTTTATATGCCTTTGTATCTATGTATATGTTTTTAGGCTATATATATGTACCGATGTATATGTTTGTATCTATATATGTATCTATGTATCTAAGTGCATGTATTGGTGTATGTATGTTTGTCTGTCTTGTATCTGTACCTAGGTATATATATCTACGAATGTATCTATATGTATTTATGTTTAAGCACGAGTTTTTTTTTTCCATGCTTTCGTGTGGTATATATATATCGATGTGTGTGTCTGTGTGGGTGGGTGTGTATATATATATATATATATATATGTATATGTATATGTATATGTATATGTATATGTATATGTATATGTATATGTATATGTATATGTATATGTATATATTTTGTTTGTCTGTATGTCTACCTGAAATTAAATGGTTATGTGCACTATTTTATTCATGCTCTTTGCCCTACTGTTGTGCATTACTGCTATATGTGTCCCCTTTATGGTTACTGTGTATGGTTGCTTCTTGCTAGGCGCTCATTACTCGTACAGGTACGTATCATTTGCCCTCTCTATTTCGTTCTTATGAGCTCTTCGGGTCGGAGGTCCTTTGGGAAGCAATCTCTTTTGCGCTAGAGTAGAGGGAGGGACGACCTTATCTAGGCGCGGGTTCTATACCCGCGGGTGGAGTAGTGACTTCCTTCTAATCTAGGGTACGAGGAATGATTGTCTACACTCACCTCCCCCATACCCCACTTTCGTTGGATTGGGTATTGTTGTTGTTGTTGTTGTTGTTGTTGTTGTTGTTGTACAATAATACCTGATCTGATTTATGTAATAAATTAGTGTATATATAGATTTTTTTTACAGCGATTTTTGGGATCACCCGAGAGGGATTAAACTACCTGTTGCGATCATCTCCCGTTTCGACTATGCCGATTCAGCGATAAATACCCCTCCCCCATCGCTGACCGGGAAGAAACCTTGAACCGATACAAGGGCATGGCCAAGTAAAACTCCCCATCCCTTTACCCCCAACACGATGTGAGAAAGGTGGCCCGGGTGATTCTGAAAGGCCAGGATAGGATTGCATTAATTGTTGCCCTGGAGTGGAGTCGAACTCCTGACCTCAAGCGTGTTAGAGGGTAGGCCACCAGTGGCGACTTTAGGTGAAGAGGCACGGGGTCCAGTGACACCACTAGTTTTTCGAAATTTATCACAAAATTATTATTATTTTTTTATATAGGACACCACTAAATATAATAATGGAACCCCATAATTTTTTAGAGATTATAGTTTAATAGTTTGGACTACTAAAGTGTTTGAAGTTAGCCCATTTATGATTTTATAGTATGAGCCATTGAATAATTTAGATATAAAAATAAACATACTCGTGTCAAATTCCTATTCTGGATTTTTTTACTTCCTTCTACATCACATTTTCTTACGGTTCCATCTCCATTCCTTCATCCTAGGAATATCAATGAATCAGGTGAGGCCGTAAGGTCATATTCATATCCATAGAGTTTTTGTTTATCTATATTTAAGTTTAGTCCATCCATCTATATTCATATCTAGTGGATTAAGCAGGTTAATGGATATCCATTGGATATTTAAGAAATCTTATAATATTTTCAAATATATAATGAAAACATAAACGTAATATAACATGACGTAATTTTAATTCTTCCACCAGAATGTGTAATGTTTGTCTAAGAATGAACATAATTTGTTAAATTTCCTATCAAACATATATTATGACAATTATGTGTATTTTTATGTGTATATATATGTGTATATATATATATATATATATATATATATATATATATATATATATATATATATATATATATATATATATATATATATATATATATGTTTTATTGTGAGTACTCATAGTGAATTCATTATATGGTTGCAAGTAAGATGTATGTGTAATGTTAAATATATCTGTTATAGTTATTTTATATGAATCCCTAATTTCATTACTCATAACTACCTAACTATTGAACATGGGTTAAAATACTATTGTAAAATTGCTATTATATAGGCAATTGCTACTTTAAAATCTGATAATGTGAAATTGCTACTGTATATGCCAATTTATACTGAATATGAACAACCTTATATTTTACGAGTATTATTCAATTTTATGTTTGTGTTTTGGGCGCGACACGACCCGACCCTATTTGACCCGACACATTCAATAGTTTGTGCAAGAAAGTTATCGAATAAATTTTTGGGAGCCTATTGGGTTTTGATCCTAGAATCGCCACTGCAGGCCACTACCACTCATGTACAACTGCAATCCCAGTGTACATATATAGATGAGGACAAAGAACTAGGAAACAGAAAAGTACTAAGATTCATGGCAACCAGTGAAAAAAATTGCAAGATGGTTATTGTTTGATCTAGATTACAATAAAAGGGTGCTTTACATACCAGATATAGCAGAAATTAACAATCAACGAGGAAGACATCAACACCGAACCCCAAAATTAAACCTATTAGAACCCTCACTTGACCTGCGATTACTGGTTCCGGTTGCGATTTGTGTATTATTGCTGGGATTACTACCTTGAAGATGAGGAGGTTAAATTTATGTTAGGGTTCGCTTAAATCATAAGATGAGTCAACTTTAAAGATGAGTCAACTGCCTAAAAAGTCAAAAGAAAGGAAAGAAATTCTTTAGTTTCCATTGTTGTTTCCTGGATATTTACTTATTTTGCATTATTGTTTCCTAGATTTTTACTTACTTTTGCTTTATTGTTTCCCTATATGTTTAAGGTCGTGTAACTACTTAATTTTGCATTGTTGTTTCCCAAATCTATTATTATGTATTTAATTTGGAGATATCTTAAATTAACTGTACATTTTCATGGATAAGGACCATAATAATTCATAATATTTATTTTAAACCAAAATAATTCATAAATTTATAAAAAGATAAAGATAAAGTTCTTTATCCCCTTTACAAAAAGTAACTATATCTGTAAAAAGTAAGAGTTAAATTGTAAAGTAACAAAAATACAATGTAATAATGATATTCCTTAAACTGTGTTTTTATCCGGGAAAAATATATCCGGGACAAAGGGAGTACGATTTACGGTCTTGTGTTTTACTTACTTTTGCATTGTTGTTTCATAGATATTTACGGCATGTGAATACAAACTATACCAATTTTTTGAAATATAACCAAAATTAGGGGCGGGAGAGAACTAGAGAACTTCACAGACTGAATGCACATGCACCTAGCATATGCACATGTTCTTCAGTCTGCCCACATACTGGAAAAAAAAATTCTAAAAAAGATTTTTTTTAATTCATTGAACTCAATTTACCACAGATTAAACTGAGTTCAGTCTGTGAATAAAAATTATCTAGATGAATTTGACTTGTTTAAGAGACTCACTTGCGTTACAATACTGATCTAATTTTTTAAATAAAGCAACTTACGAGGTTGTAGACAATGAAATACACTTTGGGTCACTTTTGACCCATTCCAGTTTGTTAACTAGTTATTAAATTGATCCATTAGAGGTAAAGTGTACCGACCCATTGCGAGGCAGATGATATGAAATTGTCACTTTAAGACTTTTTGGACAGCATAAGTAAGAAATTGTCACTTTAAGACTTTTTGGACAGCATAAGTAATTTCTTATATTCTTGTACGTGACAAATATATTACACTTTAATTTTTAGTTACATATGGTAGATGCATCTCTAAATTCAAGCCTATGGCGAAAAGTAAAAAACGCATATCTGTTAGGATTCATCTCGTGAATCTATCTGCAAAATTTCATATTCTAACTTTTAGATTTGAGCTCGAATTTTTGAGTCAAAGATTGGGAAAAAAGTCAACAGTTTCTTCATAATTCAAATTTGAAATTATATGATGTTTCATGTCATAATGACAATTAATGAGCATTAGATGCAACATTTTAAGCAATTTTTGTGTTGATATCGTAATCTAAAACGCCTTGGATTGATGAATTGCATTTTTTAGTTCATCATCTAAGAACGTTCTCCATCCTGAGATTTTAATTTCGTGAAATCTTTTAGTAATGGTGATCGAAACATGTTTCTGCAATATTAGTGAGTGATTATGAACTAACTTAATCAATTGATTTGATTACAAATAAATTTCTACCCAAATCAAATCGAACGCATGACTACGTCGCGCTTTTCAGTTTCCTTTGAGTTATATCCTATCCAAAGTTCTCTCCTATCCATTCACTTTCACTATATATATAATTTACAGTTCATATTAGTATATAAATAGCGATAAAAAAATAACAAAAGTATAAGAATTATTTAAGAGCATGTGGTGTTGACAAAATTTAAAAATTCATTTGAGTTTAAGAGTCCGTGGTGTTGAAAAATATTAAAAATTCCTTTTGAGTTTAAGAGTCAGTGACGTTGACGAATTTAAAAAGTTCTTTTGAGTTTAAAAGCCCATGGCGTTCACAAATTTAAAGTGGTTTTGGGTGGTGTTAGTAAATTTTTAAAGTACATTAAACGTACATTAGTATAAGCTATATTATTTTAGAATTATATACTACGTAATATTTAGAGTACATTAAAAATTTGTCATGAAACGTACATTGTATAAGTTATATTATTTTAGAATCATTATATACAATTATTTTTTGAATAAAAGTGTTACCCGCGAGTTTAATTTTAGAAAAGTTGTTAGTTATTTCAGCAAAATAATGGTACTCGGGGAGTCGTCATGTATAGTTAATATATAGTATTATTTGCGTGTTTATAAATATTTTAAGGACTTAAACTATAAATTCAAATCACTTCCATATTTGTTGCTAAAAAGAAATGCTCCGTTGGTAGTGCATCGAAGCTTCGTTTTGAATACGATTTATTGCATTTTGTTCGTAAAATTATTTCGAATTGAACGGTGATGGCGATGGAACCTAACTCGCAGCGAATAGAAAGATAATTTCGTTAAAAAATTTTGGTGGATTTTGTATAAATATATTTAATACATTAAAATATATTTAATAAACTTGAAAGTTGCTAAAAATAAGTATTCCATATATAAATATATTTAATATAATTATTCTTTATAGGGAACTTTTAAAATTTAATAAGCTCGAAAGTTGCTAAATTTTTTATATATTACGGTATGATATTATTTAATATTATATATATATATATATATATATATATATATATATATATATATATATATATATATATATATTCTTAAATAACTTTTAACCAGAAGCAATAAAAACCTTTTGGTTTATATATATACTAGGTTTTTGAGCTCGTGCGTTGCAAGCGTGTGTAAAAAATCGTGCAAAAATGTAGTTTACAGTTTATATTGTCATGTAAATATCGATACTAAAAAAATAGAAAAGGTATAATAATTATTTAGGAGCCCGTGGTGTTGACAAATTTTAACAAATTTTTTTGAGTTTAAGAGTCTGTGGTGTTCTCAATTTTTTTTTAAAAAAAAACCTATGATTTAAGAGCCGGTGGTGTTGACGAATTTTAAAAGTTCTTTGAATTTAAGAATTCGTGGTGTTGACGAACCGTCAAAATTTATTAAGTTTATCGAACAATTTTTGTTGTGAGTTAAAGGATAGTCTTGGTATGATATAATTATGTTATATATACTATGCGTAAATTGAGCGTTAATACATACCTTTAGTTAGGAACTTATTATTATTAGATTCAGATTAATTATAAAAATGACACGTATAATTATTTAATTAAGTTTAATTGAAAAAAATGACGCGAAAATTATTGCATGTGATCTATAGTAACATGTATTGTTTACATACGATGGGAATCGAACTCATTAACCGTAAAGTTAATGAGATTCTTGATACCGTATATAATTACATGAATATTATTACGGGAAATCATACGGGAAATCATACATAAGTTAAAAAATTTAAAACTATGCATTATGGGGTAACAAATAAATATTGAAACATTAATGTACTACATTAATTAATTATACATTAAAAGAAAAGCCTAATTTAGTTATATTAAACACAAAATTTTTAATCTTGACCATTGAATTCAATTAATGACCAATCTTAACTCTAATATCTAAACCATAATACTTAAACCCTAATGTCTAAACCATCAAAATACGTTCGAAAAACACGATAATTCTTATATATTATTTCTTCGAGCGTTTTCTCGCCAAAATAAAAACATTTATCACAAAATGTCTTTTTTAAATGTTCATATTTTCATCCAATGTATAATGTTCGTGAACAATATTTTTTCAAAAAACGAAAAAAAAAAAATTGCTTCCCCCCGCTTCCCCCCAATTGGTTACTTCCATATTGATCCTACGCCTATATATATATATATATATATATATATATATATATATATATATATATATATATATATATATATATATATATATATATATATATATGTGTGTGTGTGTGTGTGTGTGTGTGTGTGTGTGTGTGTGTGTGTGTGTGTTAATCAAACAAAAAAATAGTAATTTGTCATGTAGTCAAAAAGATCAATTTATAAGTCCTACTAGGTGGCCATTTACAAGTTAGAGCAGGTGGCTGCTTTTTCATATAGTTATTGGATGATATTACTTTTAATACATTGTGCTAAGTACGAAAACACTAAAATGGTCTAAAATGAATTTATTTAACAAGTTTAATGCGGCTAAGTGACAAATAGCTATAAGTGAAGTGTACTGCCTTATTCTCATATTTAAAGAATTCTTTTTGTCTCTATAAGTTGATTAACAATCGTAATAAGTGGTATATTTGAGATAAATTCAGCCGTATAGGTAACAGTGGTCATAAAGTTATCTTTAAGTTAGATACAGATAGTATTTCATTCCTGGAGTTAATTATGTTTCTATTGCTGAGTTATATGTATATTATATTGTGCAAAATGTATATAAAAAGGTAGCTAATAGAAGATTTAAAATTTATCAACTCAACGATTACTTATTATGGCGGTTAACACCATTTGCCTTTGGAGCTTGGACAACAAACACCATTTCTATCTATTAAATACTACTATGTATTTTATTAATTTGTAATTTTTTGTTTTCTAAGTCATTAGGCCACTTGCAACCATCCGTGACCCACCTCCGCCACTGGCCGCCACCCTCTCATTGCCACCACCAGCAACCCGCCACACCATCCGCCAGTGACACCTGCAACGGCTCTAACGAGCATTTTGGTGGAGCCCACTTAATTTATTTTTTTTCTTCTTCTTCTTCTTCTTTATCCTTTTCTTCTTCTTCTTCTTTCTTTTCTTCTTCGTCTGTTTTTTGTTGTTGCAGGTAAGGTGAGGTGGGAAAAGAGTTTGTGGGTGGGAAAGATGAGTTTGTGGGAGTGGGGAAGTAGTTCGTAGGTTTTTATTATTTTAAACTATATAATTATATATTATATTATATATTATTATTTATTATGTATATATAAATGATGTATTTTATATTATATTCACATTTTACATTGCTTATTGTTTTGTATTTAATAAATAAATGTATGTATTATTCATTTAATATAATGTGCTTTTTATTTATAAATTTACTTATAAATAATGTAATGTTTTTATTTTAT